>NC_044985.1:110723343-110759025 GCF_008728515.1 Papio anubis | reverse complement strand
TTCATGCTAAAAACGCTCAATAAATGCGGTATTGATGGAACGTACCTCAAAATAATAAGAGCTATTTATGACAAACCCACAGCCAATATCATACTGAAAGGGCAAAAACTGGAAAAATTCCCTTTGAAAACTGGCACAAGACAGGGATGCCCTCTCTCACCACTCCTATTCAACATAGTGTTGGAAGTTCTGGCTAGGGCAATTAGGCAAGAGAAAGAAATCAGGGGTATTCAGTTAGGAAAAGAAGAAGTCAAATTGTCCCTCTTTGCAGATGACATGATTGTATATTTAGAAAACCCCATTGTCTCAGCCCAAAATCTCCTTAAGCTGATAAGCAACTTCAGCAAAGTCTCAGGATACAAAATTAATGTGCAAAAATCACAAGCATTCTTATACACCAATAACAGACAAACACAGAGCCAAATCATGAATGAACTTCCATTCACAATTGCTTCAAAGAGAATCAAATACCTAGGAATCCAACTTACAAGGGATGTAAAGGACCTCTTCAAGGAGAACTACAAACCACTGCTCAGTGAAATAAAAGAGGACACAAACAAATGGAAGAACATACCATGCTCATGGATAGGAAGAATCAATATCGTGAAAATGGCCATACTGCCCAAGGTAATTTATAGATTCAATGCCATCCCCATCAAGCTACCAATGAGTTTCTTCACAGAATTGGAAAAAACTGCTTTAAAGTTCATATGGAACCAAAAAAGAGCCCGCATCTCCAAGACAATCCTAAGTCAAAAGAACAAAGCTGGAGGCATCACGCTACCTGACTTCAAACTATACTACAAGGCTACAGTAATCAAAACAGCATGGTACTGGTACCAAAACAGAGATATAGACTAATGGAACAGAACAGAGTCCTCAGAAATAATACCACACATCTACAGCCATCTGATCTTTGACAAACCTGAGAAAAACAAGAAATGGGGAAAGGATTCCCTATTTAATAAATGGTGCTGGGAAAATTGGCTAGCCATAAGTAGAAAGCTGAAACTGGATCCTTTCCTTACTCCTTATACGAAAATTAATTCAAGATGGATTAGAGACTTAAATGTTAGACCTAATACCATAAAAACCCTAGAAGAAAACCTAGGTAGTACCATTCAGGACATAGGCATGGGCAAAGACTTCATGTCTAAAACACCAAAAGCAACGGCAACAAAAGCCAAAATTGACAAATGGGATCTAATTAAACTAAAGACCTCCTGCACAGCAAAAGAAACTACCATCAGAGTGAACAGGCAACCTACAGAATGGGAGAAAATTTTTGCAATCTACTCATCTGACAAAGGGCTAATATCCAGAACCTACAAAGAACTCCAACAAATTTACAAGAAAAAAACAAACAACCCCATCAAAAAGTGGGCAAAGGATATGAACAGACATTTCTCAAAAGAAGACATTCATACAGCCAACAGACACATGAAAAAATGCTCATCATCACTGGCCATCAGAGAAATGCAAATCAAAACCACAATGAGATACCATCTCACACCAGTTAGAATGGCAATCATTAAAAAGTCAGGAAACAACAGGTGCTGGAGAGGATGTGGAGAAATAGGAACACTTTTACACTGTTGGTGGGAGTGTAAACTAGTTCAACCATTATGGAAAACAGTATGGCGATTCCTCAAGGATCTAGAACTAGTAGTACCATATGACCCAGCCATCCCATTACTGGGTATATACCCAAAGGATTATAAATCATGCTGCTATAAAGACACATGCACACGTATGTTTATTGCGGCACTATTCACAATAGCAAAGAGTTGGAATCAACCCAAATGTCCATCAGTGGCAGACTGGATTAAGAAAATGTGGCACATATACACCATGGAATACTATGCAGCCATAAAAAAGGATGAGTTTGTGTCCTTTGTAGGGACATGGATGCAGCTGGAAACCATCATTCTTAGCAAACTATCACAAGAACAGAAAACCAAACACCACATGTTCTCACTCATAGGTGGGAACTGAACAATGAGATCACTTGGACTCGGGAAGGGGAACATCACACACCGGGGCCTATCATGGGGAGGGGGTAGGGGGGAGGGATTGAACTGGGAGTTATACCTGATGTAAATGACGAGTTGATGGGTGCTGACGAGTTGATGGGTGCAGCACAGCAACATGGCACAAGTATACATATGTAACAAACCTGCACGTTATGCACATGTACCCTAGAACTTAAAAGTATAATAATAAAAAAAAAAAAAAAAGAAAAGAATGAGATCATATCCTTTGCAGGAACATAGATTAAGCTGGAAGCCATCATCGTCAGCAAACTAACACAGGAACAGAAAACCAAACACCACGTGTTCTCACTCGTAAGTGGGAGTTAAACAATGAGAACACACGGACACAGGGAGGGGAAGAGCACACACCAGGGACTGTTGGGTGTTAGGGGGCAAGAGGATGGAGAGCATTAGGACAAAGACCTAATGCACGCGGGGCTTAAAACCTAGATGACAGGCTGACAGGTGCAGCAAACCACCACGGCACATGTGTACCTATGTAACAAACCTGCATGTTCTGCACATGTATCCAAGAACTTAAAGTAAAATTAAAAAAAAAAAAAAAAGAAGAAGTGGGCTTTCGCTTTCTCTCTAGTTTTCTGTTATGTTCAATCAGTTCCTTTCCACCAAATTCTAGAGCTTTGAAGAAAGGCCACAAAAATCCACCTTTGGATTAAAAAAAAAAATCATATCTCCCCAAAACACACAAATCACATGACAGATAACTTAGAGCAAATGTCTAGTATTCTAAAGAAAACAAACCAAAAGAAACAACAGGCAAAAAAACACCTCTCTGGTTTTGTCAAGAAACTTGTCTGAACATTTGAATATTAGTAGCCACATTTATCCCACATTTGCAAGGCAAAAAACTAAACTATAGCAACTAAACAGAGAGAAAAGAATGGAGTATGATCTGAAAGTGGCTACTGCTGCTTCATGAAGCTATCAAAAGTCAAATAACCTGGTAGTCTATTCTTTCTCATGCCTTAGCTGTAACAGAGAAGAAAACTGGCTTTGAACAAAACAATGAGAAATGAGGAGGAATACACTTTGATACACAGCTTGAAGACGCTCGTTCTGCTTCACTGTGATGGCAGTGCAAAGAAGTGAGCCCGCAAAGGGTTCAGATGTCCTTCGACACCAGACTTCGCCACTTACTTGTACTTCACTTATTTGTTACTTCTTCTATTCCTTCTCTCACTCACTTGCACATTCACCAACAAGTATTTATTAAGCACCTGCCTCGGTTCTGCCACAGGTGTGAGGAGGAAAACAGGAGTGAATGAGAACAAGAGGCGGCTTCAGCCACTCTAGGGACAGCACTCAGGAAGGGTGAGTTTTTTAAAGGCCCATGAAAATGTTCCAGACCTCAGAATAATTAGTTGGCTCCAAAATGAAAAAAGAAACTATAAAATTAGAAGTAATACACATTTAATTAAGTGTCTATGAAATATACCATCTCAACTATTTACAACTCGACTGACATATATTATGATATATATTATACATGGAATCTGTGGGACAGATATGAGATTGCATACGTTTTAATACACTTGACATGGGGCAGAGCTTTCAAAAGTAAAAGTCCACGAAGGTCCTCAAATGTCCCCACATGATGGGCAGGACATCCCTCCTCTCCGAGGCACACACCAGCTGCCAAGATCGCCTTGTGAAATCCTGAAGAAAGTCGCATCCCTGAGCCTCAGTTTCCTTATGGAAACAAAATAAAACCATGGTCCTCCGGGCAGTTTTGAGAACCAAATAAAAAAAGTACACTGGAAAGTATTTCATAGGCTGGCAGAGATGAAAAGAAAAAGTGTTAACTCCTTACATCTTTATTCCGCCAGGTGGTGAATGCCTCTCGCTATGTTTGATGCTACACACCTGCTGCCCGAGCAGGCACTCAGAAGGGAAACGGATCTCTACACTGCCTAAAAATAAGGCTGCTTCCGTGCCCTCTGGCAGCCAACAGATGTTCACGATGGACAAATTCACACACAAACCAGGATGCTTCGTGTACAGATAAAACTTGGTCCATATCATGAGACTCCAAACAGACAAAGGTTAAAAAGGGGAGTTGGGGGGGGGAAGCTTATTTTAGTAAAAAATGAAACCGTTTTTCAATTAGTTTCAGTTCTAAGCAGACACCATCTTCTATTTGCCCTAAAAATGAGAAGCTGGAGACTGCTCCTCAATTCAGTTTTATTTCTCTCTTTTGTTGACACTTTGAGAAACACCTTAATTCTCCCGGCTAGCAACAACAGTAGGTAAAAGGGGAAAATACATTCAATTCTGGAAAGAAAGGATCACACAGCACAGCACAGAAATATATCCTAGGAGGCCATGTGATTTTATTCTTTGTCACTTTTCTCTTTTCCCTTTTCATCTCATGGACAACCATTTGGGGAATGGGGTAGGAGAGGGCTGCGGTGATGATGTGACCAGGTTAAAAGTAGCCCAGGACATAAAATACAAAAATGAAGAGGGGGAAGAGTTATAAACTTCTGAAAATAGAAACTGACTGCCTCAAATGTGTTACTCCGGTATACCAGACCCTCCTTCTGAGTTCAAGATTCCCTTTGTGCCTCACCACAGGATGTGTTAAGATGATATACAGTGTGTTTAAATAAAACAAGAAAACAAACCAAGAAAAATTTAGCATTATGAAGAATGAGCGTCTACTAAAAATACTCTAAAATGACTTCAAACATGAAATCACATTTAAAAAATAACTTTTTAATGACTTGGGCATAAGTGACTCAGGGACATATGGATTAAATTTCCTTCAAAATGCAAATGGCTTTAACAATTGGGGGAGACTTGTTTGGTTTGTAGGACACCGCTCTGAAAAGGAAAGAAGTCTGTCAAACGGTACTCACGTTAGCATCATTTTCTGATGCTTTCTTTGGTGACAGAGTCAATTGGCCATAATGGCCATTACCTAAGAAAGTTGGAACAGCTTCCTTGGACTTAGTTTAACTCCCTTTCCCTATTTAGGCAAAGTATTCAACACGTTTATAATAAATGACTCTCCCTCACCCCTAATATCTCAAGCATCAAAAACAGGTCTACTTCTGTTTTTTTTAAAAAAAAAAAAAAAAAAGGCTGAGCCGTCTTAGCCCAGAGCAAATGGCTATTGCCTCTTTGTGACAGTTGGGCACAGACTTATATACAGGGATGTTTTTCATTCTTTTAGCCCATTAGGAACTAAGGTCAAGAGACTGTCACTTTTTTTTTTTCTTAAAAACACACATTTTAGACAAAACTTGCAACAATCAGGCTCTGTGTTACCTGCCGAGCCTTTGGTTTTTATCACACCAACCTCACACTCTCACCAATGCTACTGTCGCCACCACCGTGACTACAAAACACCTCAGGGTTCTGATGCGGGAAGAGTAGCTTCTAGTTGGTGGTGCCCACCTCACATCAGCCAGAGACAAAGCAACCCCTTGTTTATCCCTGCTTGACTTTTGGCCTGTGCCTATGCCTGGTCCATGCCTTTATGGAAGGAAGGAAGGAAGGAAGGAAAGAAAGAAAAAAAATCCCTTAGCAATCATAGTGTTTACTGTTTCCAAAAGGCACCCTCAAATATCATTTCCTTCCATCTTGGAGGACAGTTATGACAAGTACTGAACCCACTTCTTAGATGAGGAAATTGAGAGCTGAGGTTCAGGGAGAAGCTACATAGCAACAACTAGCCATTCTGCAAACACTGATTATACTTTCATGCCTTGGCTTCTTTTATTGTTTCCGTTGGTTAATTTTTAATAGTCACCCCCTCTAGAAGGTCAACTACCCCACTTAAAAATGCCCCGTTTTCAAGGGTCAGAACAAATGCCACGTTTCAGAAAAAGTGCTCAAACATTCAATCTCCAAGTGCGATGCTCTTGTTTGTGTGTCAAGGGGGGGGCCTAGGCTATCATCTCAGGTTATTCAATTAAACACTAATCAGAGTGCTGCTGTGAAGGTATCTGGTAGATGTGATTAAAGTCCATAATCAGCTGACTTTAAGGGAGATTATTTTAGATAATGTGGATGAGCCTGATTCAATTGGTTAAAAGGCTTTAAGAGCAGAGCTGAAACTTCCCCGAAGAAGAAGAAATTCTGCTTGTGGACTGCAGCTTCAGCCATGCGCCTGAGAGTTCCTGCTCACTCTTCTGGACGGCCTGCCCTACAGATTTTGGACTTGCCTGCTCAGCCTCCACAATCGTGTAAGCACTTCCTTGCAATAATAGCTCTTAATATATGTCTCCACTGGTTTTGTCTCCTGGTTGAACCTTAACTGATAAACTAGGTAATATCCCCTCTGTGTTCCTACAGTTTATACAACTCTTACATCATTTCCAGCTTATTGCTGGTACTGTAACTTCTTTGTAGGTAGGCTCATGTCTCCTATCTTTGTAAACCACAGAGCACTAAATATGTGCTGCAAGAATTAAATTATGTTATGCAAGAGCCCGACAGAGGGTGCTTCACCTTCCTGTGAGATAAGTAAAACTCATACAAAATGCTCATGAAGAGATATAAGTAGCAAAAAAGCCTCATGGCCTTCGAAGTAATTTTACTGAAGAAACATTACTGTCACCTACCAACAGGTTACAGAGTTTCCCTTCATTGTACAGGACAGTCCTATGCATGCAGGGTATTTAACATTCCTGGGTCCCCGGCACTGAATGAAAATTATATCCCCTTTACCCTGACTCCTATCATTTCAACAACCTAAAAGCCCTCTCACACACACGTTTGCAAATGCCTGTTGGGGGTGTGGACACACTACGCCCTTCTCTAGCTAAGAATTACCTTCTTTCCACTATAACAATTAAAATGTATCAAGCTCCAGAGAGAAAAATTACTACAACAATGACTTCTACAACGAGTTGTAGAATTACGGATCAGAAAAGTGGAATTCCACTAATAGATTATCATGAAGGCCAAAATGCCCTCACATGCATAAAGTTAGAGGCGGGATAAGAATTCTCAACTTCAGATATTTTATTCAGGCTAATTTATATAATCTCTTTATTAATTTAACAAGTACTTAACAGCCCTCCTATAAGCCAGACACAGTTTGTTACCAGATCATGGGAAAAAAGCTAGGAAGATTTTCATCAAGTATGGAGGGTACACTTGGGATATCCTGACTTGAAATATTTGTTATGTGGGATTTACGCAATTTACTCTTGGGAACTGAAGCCACCTCACAAAGAGTTGGTCCATTTTCTATAACAGATCTCAGGTGATATAGATCTGCATTACAGCATCATCAGGGAATCTGTTAGAAAAACAAATGCTCAGACCCAATCCCAGAACAACTAAATCAGGAATTCTGAGAGTGGGATCCAGCAATGGTTCTCAAATTTTAGTGTACAACAGAATCACACCTGCAGAGCTTATTAAAACACAGAATCCTGCATCTCACACCCAAAGCTTCTGGTGCAGATCTCCCATGCTCCACAACCCACCCCACTGCCATTTCTACAAAAAAAAAAAAAAAAAAAAAAAAAATTAAAAAGGATGTGGTGGCCTATGCCTGTAGTCTCGGCTGGCTATTCACAAGGTTGAGGTGGGGGGATTGCTTGAGCCCAGGAGTTTGAGGCCACTGTCCAAAAATGTGCATTTCTAACAAGCTTCCAGGCAACACTTTTAGAACCAGCGCCCTAGATCTGCACTGATACAATGGCCACCAGGCACACATAGCTATTTAAATTTATATGAATTAAAATTATGTATAGCTGAAAACTCAATTCCTCAGTTGCACTAAGTTGTACTTATTTCTACATCCTCACCTCCTACTATCCATTTGTAAATACATTCCACATGCTCAGCACTTGTGGCTAGTGGCTACCATATTGGACAATGAAAACACAGAGCACGTCCGTTACTGCAGATACTTCTACTGAACAGTGTTGCTTTCGGGCTACTGAGGAGGCCCCTAGAAGAATCCCTTCTATCTAGTTAGGTACCATAGGCAGAGAAAACTGATACCAAGGATGAGCCTTACGGTGAAGAGTGCAAGGACAGATGGCTCAAATTGCAGGCATTGCTTGTGGTTGACCTGCTTCTCACCTGGGGAACTCTCCACAGCTCCAAGATGAGTAGCATCAAGGATCTATTTATTTAACACTAGTTAACTACTCTCCTAAATAATGCTGGAAAAGCTAGCAATTTATTGAGACAATCATATGGTTTTTGTTTTATGTGGTGAATCACATTTATTGATTTGCGTATATTGAACCAACCTTATATTCAAGGAATGATGCCTACTTGATCATGGTAAATTAACTTTTTGATGTGCTGCTATATTAAGTTTGCTAGTATTTTGTTGAGGATTTTTGTGTCTACGTTCATCAGTGATATTGGCCCGTGGTTTTTTTCATTGTGTCTTTGCTATAAACTTCGTGCTTTTTCAAGCAGTTGCGGTTCTCCTGTCTAGCCCGCTGCCTCTAGACTATGCTGTAAGTCCTCTCAATAAATTCTATGTCTTGTTCACTGGCTCTGGGTCTCTTCCGTAGCCTCTCAAACATGGTGCCATCCCTAAAAGTCAACAGGGGTCCAGGATGATGGCACATGGAGCTCTACTGAGTCTCTCAATGTATACAACTCCGAGACTGAACTCTAATTCCTGTAAACCTGAACTACTTCCAACTTTCCAGCGGTTTTGGCCAAAAACCTTAGTCATTCTTCACTTCTCTCTCTCACAATTGCAAGCATTCTGTCAAAAAACCCTTTTATTTTACCTGCAAAATGTGTCCAGAAGCTGACCTCTTTATACCTCCTCCACAGCTACTACCTAAGTGCAGCCGCAGTCCTCTCTTGCCTGGATTACTGCAATGGGCTCCTAACTGGTCTTCCGCTTTTACCCTTGCTGCTTCTATCAGTTTCCTAGGGTTGCCATAACAAATTATCGCAAACTGAGTTCCTTAAAACAACAGAACTTTATTCTCTTGCAGTTTGGGAAGCCAGAAGTCTGACATCAAGGTTGTTGGCAGGGTTGGTTCCTTCTGGAGGCTCTGCGGGAGAACCCATTCCATGCCTCTAGCCTTGGGTGGTGCTGGCCATCCTTGGTGTTCCCTGGCTTGTGACTGCTCTCCAATCTGTCTTCACATGGCTCATTCATCTGTGTCTGCTTTCTCCATTTCTGTCTCTTATCAGGACACCTGTCCCTAACCCAGGATGGTCTCATCTTGAGATCCTTACCTTAATTACCTGCAAAGAGCCTTATTTCAAATGAGGTCATACGTGGAGGTTCTGGGTTGTCACATCTTTCGGAGGATAGCATTCAGCCCACTATGCTGCTCTATAAATTATTCTCAATATAGCAGCCACAGTGATCTTTCTAAGTTGAATTAGATTATGTTACTCCTTTGTGCAAAACCCTCTAATGGGTCCATCTCATTCAGGGAAAAATCAGAGTCCTAGATGGCCTACAAGGCCCTGTGTGACCTGGTTCTTATTTCTACATCCTCACCTTCTACTGTTTGTAAGGAACAGTGGCTCTCACCAATGGATATAAAAAGAAGTGAAAAGTTTTGAGATGTATCTTGAGTTACCATCAAAAAGGCTTGGTTACTCACTACATCCAAAAGGCCACACTTGGAAAGGAATGAGCTGCAAAGGTATAAAACAATTATAAATTCAGTTTGTACATGATGCATCTGAGATGTCCTTGAGTACATTTATATGTAATTTTAGAAGCTCAGAAAGAAAACTGGGCTGAAGAGATAAATTTGGAAGTTGCCAGCATATAAATAGCAACTAAAGCCTTGGGAGAAGAAAAGAAGACCTAGAATTAAGTCATTAGGGAGGCTGATATTCAAAGGTAAAGTGGAGGTGGGTGGGCCTGCAAAGACGACCCAGGAAAGAGACCAGACCATAGCGGGAAAGCCAGGAAAGTGTGACACTGGGAAAACAAGAAAGCAAAAAAGGAATGGTTTCAAAGAAGGCGTAGTTAACTATGTTAAGTAAATTTGGGGAAGGAAAGTGACTCCAGGCCTTAGCGACATAGAAGGTGCAGGGGAACTTAGCTAGAACTGTTTCATTGGAATAATGGGAGTAGCAACACGATTGTAGTAGTAGAGGCAAGATTCAAAGTTGAAGAGGACAACATGAATGGAAATGGAAAGGGAAGGGATGGTTACTGAAAGGCTGCTGTGGGTTATTGCATACTCACTTGCTCTCTTCCTCTCTCTCTCAAGATAGGAGAGGAGAGAGACTAAGGATATGTTTCAGTGTTGATGGAAGGGATCCAGTAGAGACTGAGAGGCTGAAGACACAAGGGAAAAGGGAATAATCAATGACAAAATATTTTTGTGAGAAGTTGGGGTAGGTGGGTGAAGGATTAGCTTTTGATAAGGGAAGAAGACTTCCCTGCCCAGGTGTCAGGAAGGAACAAGTTAAGTAGGGGGTGGTGAGTACAGAATAGGTACGTTTGTAGTTTTCATGATGGGAGGTTGGGGGCATTACCGAGGGGTGGATTCCAGTTTCTTAGGGAAGGTCTAGGATAGTTGAGAGGTTAATGTGCATGTGTAATAGGCTCAGTCTGCTCTGCTGAGTCATGTTCTCTAATAAGGCTTAGCTGCCAGATCCACCTTCCAAGAAGCCTAGTGGCCAGGCTCACTCAAGTCTGGGATTTTTCCAGGTAAGTGGAAGAAAAGCTGAGAAGCAAGGACATGGAAGGTATTTATAAAAACCAGAAATCTAAGCAGCGGAGGGAGGAAAGCAAGACCACAAAGTAAGAAATCAATGAACTGGAAAGGAAGACAAAGAACACTGGGAGTTGATTACTCAGAACACTGGAGTCACCTGTGAGTAATCAGAACTTCAAATGTTAAATCCATCAATGTGGAGAGCCCAGTGTATCTATTAAGCAAAAGAAAAGAAAAGCGGTTTTAGATAAGCTACTTTACTACCAAGCACAAGTCTACTTTCTATCTAAGAGGACCAGAGGGAGCTTAATGCTGGAAAAGTAGGAAGGAGGTATTGTAATTCAAGGAATATCATTCCAAATCTGGATTCTGTACCATGATGCCTGGTAAATGATTCCAAGAAAAGGTGCTTTACTGATTTTGCTACAGCTGCTATAAGTGTTCTATACAGAAATTTTATTGGATTATTTTACTCTCAAGCACAGTGGTTCTCAACCAGGGGTGATTTTGCTCCCCAGGAGACAACTGGCAATGTCCGGGGACACTTTTGGGGGTCAGAACTAGGGGAGAGGTGCACTTGCATCTAGTGGATAGAGGCCAGGGATGCTACTTAACACCGCACAATACACAGGACAGTCACACTCACCTCCACAAGGAATCATCCAGCCCAAAGTTCCAATAGTGCCAAGGCTGAGAACCCCTGCTTGAGAACAAAAGCACTTGAAAAAGCAGTCTATTTACATCCAAGAGAAGAGGGCACAACTCTGGATCAAAGTAATCAACCATCTTCAAATTTTCTGTACCATAAACCTACCAGTGGCCTAAATAAGACTATCTTCATTTTCAGAAAAGGCATCAAAATAGGCAGAAAGGTACAAGCTTTACATGTAAGAAAGCATATGGTAGGTACCTGATGCCTTCCTCCTTCCTTGTCTGCCTTTTCTCATTTTCTTGTTTCTTTCTGGAAAGATTATCATCTGTGTTCTTCACTAGTTCCTGCATACTGGAACATTAAATTGCAACCACAAATTAATTTCAATAAAATCCTCTTACGAGAAGTAAATATAAAAGTCTGAAGAATTTAGTCAGATGGCCTTTTGCCCATATACAGAAATGATTAAAGACTAGACTGCGATTACATTCTGAGCAGAGTAACATAATTAGCAAATTTATGAATGGGTCTCCTTTTCACAGTTCTGTCAGGGCTAATTACTTGTATTAATTAGAACTGTCAACACATGAATATGCTTGTTGAAGCCACTTCCTATGGTAAAATATGAGACTTGTAAATATCAAGGCACTTGGAAAGACGCAAAGACTTTCATTTATTAGCAACTCTAAATGATGCAGAACCACCGACTGCACAATGAGCCTTGGGAATTGACTGTAAATAGATTCCTAGTTAATGAATTTGCTATTTTTTCTTTCTCGCTTAGGCATTAGTCTCAGTTCAGCCTTTGGATGAAATGTCCAATATATCACCACTTTAGACTGCAGCAAGGATAAGGAAAGAATTCCACAGGTTACCGGAAAGAGTAGCTGGGATGTCTAAGCTAAGCAGGAGGGAGTTCCCGTCTCTTCTCTGATTGGTCTGAAATGGGTGTAAAATGAATTTTAAGAAATGATGAAGTGATAGGGGAAAGACATCCGAGGCGTTAAGAATAACAGACTGAACATCAATTATAACTCTATTTGAACCTAAGTGGGCAAGTTACTTAGCTGCTCTGCACCTTGGTTTCCTCACCTGAAAAACGGGGATCACAAAAATGGGGACAGCAACAGAACCTGTAATGGGTTACCGTGAGCCTTACACAAGTTAATGTGTGGAAAGCAGGCAGACCAGTGGTCAGTACAAGGTATGTACCAGCTGTTACTGTTTTCGTATTATCATCATCTGGATGGGGGTGGAAACACAGAGAACCGAGCATTCCTAAAATTAGATATAGGGGCAATATACAGAGTGGTTAAGAGCTCTAGAGTCAGATAGGGCTGGGTTCACGCCTGACTCCATCACTCACTCAGTTTCCTCTCTGCCTTAATTGTACCTTACTTCATGAGTTCTTGTGAAAAGTAAATGAAAAAAAATGCATGAAATGTACTTGATATTCCTGGTACATAAAAGGGACTTGCTAAATGTTACTGCTTAAGTATTCATTACCCTTACTATCTTTTTGGAGAAATCTCCAAAACTGATTGAAACGGAAGTAAAAAGAACGATTTCTATAAGTGACCTAAGATAGGTGAGGAGAGAAAACACGTGGCAGAGGAGAAAGAGGAAGAGGTAAGAAAAGGAAACAGACCCAGTGCCTTCCTGGTGCCAGTGCCCTCCATCTCCTGTCTCAGGTAGGCATCCCACCCAGCTGCCCCACGAGGAGGGTATAATATACCTCCCTACCCACAAAATACCCATAATCCCTTAGGACCCCGTTCACGGAGAAGGAGAGACAGAGCCGGGATTCCAACTGAGATGTGACTGACTGCAAAGCCCATGCCATGTTGAGGTTGTGAAAGCAAGGCTTGCAAAGGGCTGCCTTCATCACAGACTGAGGGGAATAGAGATTCTAGGCTCTTTCTGCCTAATCCTGCACCCCTTTTTACGCTTTACATAACTTAAATAACACAGCAATGAAACTCTTAATAGGCAGTGCTCGTTCTGGCTGGCTGGCTAAATCACACCTGATAACCACCATCAAATAACTACCATAAAACAATTTCAAATTAAGATCAGTTAGCAACAATCTACAAAAGCAGAATTTTTCTTGTTCTACGTTTATTGTACAAGGTCTTTCCAGATATTCGAATCTCCGACAGTGGAAAAAGATGAACCCCCTTATGAGTGCTGCAGGGGGCATGAAGGGAATGGCTGAGGAGAGTGTCTGCTAAGGTCCCTCCCAACTCAAGCATCTTATTTCTGAATATAGCGAGATGTCAATATTAGAGCTTATTTCAACTGGAAATCCACTTCTGTATATATATTAATTTATATAATTAGAGAGCTAATAAAAGAAGTTGATAACCCCTAATTTTGCCTTGAAATCTGGTAACACCGTAAAAATCAATTTGGTCAAAATTTTAGAGCATCGAAATAACCTAACACATACAAAGAAAATTTAGTTGGAGGATGTTCTGGAACCTTTCACAAACATGCCCAGTTAAATATAAAGTAACAGAAAATCCACTGGTGTTCTTAATGACATGTTGGTCAGCATTCCAATGCAATCAGCTAAAAGAGTGAAATTCCCTTATGCACAGAATAGGCTGGACATGAAGTGATGCCAAAATAACAGACTTATCAACACAAGAAAAGATGTTCAATGTAATTATTCATTCATGAGGGAAACGCACATGAAAATCACAACAAGATGGCACTGACTGGGTTAAGTTAAAAAGACTGACCACAGCAAGTGTTGGGGAGGATAGGGAGGACCTTGAACTCTCAAACACTGGTGGAGAGAATGTAAAATAGAACAGCACTTTGGAAAACAGTTTGACAGTTTACTAAAACATAAACGTGGCCAGGTGTGGTGGCTCACGCCTGTAATCCCAGCACTTAGGAGGCCAAGGTGGGCGGATCACAAGGTCAGGAGTTTGAGACCATTCTGGCTAACACGGTGAAATCCCATCTCTACTAAAAGTACAAAAATTAGCCAGGTGTGGTGGCGTGCACCTGTAGTCCCAGCTATTCAGAAGGCTGAGGCAGGAGAATCATTTGAACCCAGGAGGCAGAGGTTGCAGTGAGCTGAGATCGTGCCACTGCACTCCAGCCTGGGCAACAGGGCGAGACTCCATCTCAAAAACAAACAAACAAACACAACAACAGAAAAACGTAAACATACACTTTCCACACGACCCAACGATTCCACTCCTAGGTATGTACCTAACAGTAATGAAAGCATACGTCCTTAAAATTACTTGTAAATGAATGTTCACAGCTGCTTTATTTGCCACAGCCAAAAACTGGAAATCCAAATGTTTATGGTATATCTGTACAATAGACTACTACTTGGCAATGAAAAGGGATGAACTATTAATACACCTAGTGATATGGATAAACCCCAAAGTAGCTACGCTGAGTAAATTAAGTCAGACAACAAAAATATATGTGGTATGTTTCTGTTTATAACAATTTTACAAAATGCAAACTAAACCACAGAGACAGAAGACCAGTGTCTTGTAGGGATAAGGGCGGAGGAGGGTAGGAATAAATTACCAAGAGGCAGAGGAATCTGTTGGGTGTGATGGCTATGTTAATTATCTTGATTATGGGTTATATGTCAATAAAATGATAAAAATTAATCTTTACAAATTCTTTGAGAAAAGAACAGACTTCATTTCATATCCAAATTAATAACTGTATAGCTCTCTACATGTAATACGGTGCCTTCTTAATCACCATCTCATTTGATCCTTACAAAAAGAAGGCATTATTATTCCTAGAACAATTTTTGTACTACAACCCAGATTTCAGTTAAGAAATCGAGACTCAATAGGCCCCACAATTTGCCACTGCTTTAATGAGATTTATGGGTTATCTGTTCGGCTCCTGAAGACATTTAGATTTGCTGAGGCTGCTCTATGCTAAAAAGAACTATTACCAATAGGATAAGGTGGCTCCGGGCACATATATTATGATCCTTGAGGTTTATCATGTTAACCAGAGTATGGTTTTATAAAATCTTAAAATCCTTTAAGAGATCTCAAAAGATCAGAAAGCGGAAGAAAAAAAGCCTTATGTCTAGCTCTAACTGAATCAAGGGAATGAACGCAAAGAGGGATTAGGGACTGGGTATCCAACTCCTGGAGTCTGTGAAAAAGAAATGGCCCAAGAATCTGGCATCTTTAAAATTTCAATATCCCAGCTTTATACACACACACACACACACACCCAGAAAAATCCTTCATCCTAAACTCAAACTGCTCAATTTGGAATACCACACAGTAAGCTTCAGTTTTTCTCCTCTATTATTAGGATAACATACCTACTTTAAGAAAAAATAATTGCTTCATTGAGATTTTACTCAACAGCTTAATTGAGATTTCATTTCTATACGACACAATTCGCCTGTTTAGAGTGGACAATTCAATGCCTTTTATGATGTTCACAGAGGTGTATAATCATTACCACAATCAATTTTAGAACATCTTTATCACCCCAAAGAGAAACTCTATGCCAATTAGCAATCACCCCCTATTTCTTCTCTCACTGCCCACCTGCTACCTTTAGCCCTTGGCTCCACCAATCCACTCTCTGTCTTCATGGATTGCCTATTATGGCCACTTCATATTGATTGAATCATATAATGTGGCCATGTGTCACTGGCTTCTTTCACTTAGCATAATACTTTCAGGTTCATCCACATTGTAGCCTGTATTAGCACTTCATTACTTTTTAGGGCCATATAATATTCCATTGTATGCATATACATTTTATTTATCAATCTGATCAGCATTTGGGTTGTTTCTGCTTTTTGGCTATTATGAATAATATTATAATAAATGTTCATATACAAGTTTTTGTATAGGTATATGTTTTCATTTCTCTTAAAAACCAGTGATGAATATATTCAGGTTAAACTGTATGTTTAACCTTCTGAGGAACTGCCAGACTATTGTCCGAAGCAGCTATACAATTTTACAATCCTATCAGTTTTGGGTGAGGGTTCTAATTTCTCTTTATCCTAGCTAGCCTAAGATTGCCTTTAAAAATAATTATTATAGCCATCCTAGTGGATGTGAAGTGGTATCTCATTGTGGTTTTGATCAGAATTTCCTTGATGGCTAATGGCATAGAGCTTATTTTCACGTGCTTGTGGGACTTCTGTATATCTTCTTTGGAGAAATGTCTATTCAGATCATTTGCCCATTTCTGAGTGGGCTGTCTTTTGGTTATTGAATTGTAAGAGTTCCTCATATAGACTTGATAAAAGTCCCTTATCAGATACATGGTTTGCAAATATTTCCTCCCAATCTGTGATGATCTTTTCACTACTTTTTTTTCCTCCTTCTTTTTTTTGGGGGGTCGGGTGGGGGTTAGAGAGTGGGTCTTGAGACTCAAGCTGGTCTTGAACTTTTGGCTTCAAGCAATTCTCATGTCTTAGCCTTCCAAAGTGCTGACATTGCAGGCATCATGAGCCACTGTGCCTGGCCTCTTTTCACTTCTTTGATAGTACCCTTTGTAGCACAAACATTTTTTAGTTTTGATAAAGTTCAATTTATCTATTTTTCTCTTGTTGTTACTCTCTTGGTGCCTAATCCAAGGTCATGGAGATGTCCATCTATATTTTCTTCTAAGAGTTTTCGAGTGTTAGCTCTTACATTTAGATTACTGAGCTGGTTCCACACCTGATCCTGCACGTTACCCACTGTCAGTAGTAGCAAACCATATCAAGTGCTTGATGTGCCTTCACATAGGGCCCTTTTGTTTATTTGTGCTTAAAACAATACTGGAATCTGGGGTGAATTTCATCCTGCCTTTCTGCCTCCATGGGCAGTATCACTAAAATGAATAAAGAATCGATTTTTGCTAAGATCTATTACAGATGGGAAATTCCATAAACTTCAAAGATACCACATTGAGACCACCAATCAAGAAATATTCTTATCTTTTTCAACCTTGAAGTAGTAAGTAAACAAGAGCACAGAAGCAGGTGTGGAGGACACACATAAGCTAGAAGGACAGAGGAACACAATAAGGGGTGATTTGGCCCGAACATCACATTGCCAAAGAGCTGGTCTAACTGCCAGAAGCCACGCAGGTCAATGACACCACGATCCCTCTGTCTCTGTGTCATGCTTAGGATTCCTGCAGCTCACTGCTTCTGGCTAGTGTCCTTTCCTTTATCACTTGCTGCAGCTTCTGTCATTTGTCCTAATGTTTCTGAGCACGGGGGAGGCACATCTTTCTGTTAGCAGTTCTGGGGAAGAGGAAACCTAATAATTAGAAGATTCTAGGCCCCAAGTCATTTCTCCACTTAGAATTCTAACAAAGATGTCAGAGTACAAAAGATACAGCCCAAACATAGATGAACACTGACAACAACAACAACAACAACAACAACAACAACAACAAATTTTATCTTCCCAGCAGAATGTGTGACCTACACCCTGAAATCATGAGCGGGAGACCTTAGGGACTGGTGATAATAGGTAACACATAACACCAGGCTTGCGTGTCTTCTGGGGAATAAGTCAAATATGGAACCTACTGCTGCAGCTATTACTAAAGACACAAGGGCATGGGGGTGTCTGGAGAGGCCAGATGACTGGCTAGCAGAGGGGACCACATCAATGCTAAAATGTGAGTCTGGGGAGAAGGCTGAATGGGACTGCGCGCCTCAGGATAGAGGCAGGCACAGCTTAGTGGGGCGTGGGAGCAAGTGCAGCAAGTCCCACTTGCTCACAGTGGGACTCCCAGAGGGGACGCCAAGAGATTGAGAAACAGTGTGAGGTTCCGATGGTACTTTGATAGCACAGAATTTGAATTTCACTGACTAATCATACAATCTGTGTAACTCATTTCATCTTTCTGTGTATTAGTTTCCAAATCTCTGAAACGGCACTTCATAGGGCTGTCATGGGGATTGCAATATGCGAATCCAAGTAAAGCACTAACCCTAGTGTCTGCATGTGCTAAGCACTCGGTAGATAATCGTTACTTGTTAGGGATTAAATTGTGTCCCCCCCCCACCAATTCATTTATGGAAACCCTAACCCCCAATGTGACTGTATTTGGAGATTCGGCCCTAAAGAGGCAATTAAGGTTAAATGAGGTGACGGGGTGGAGCCCTAATCCAACAGGACTGATGTCCTTATAAGCAGAGGGAGAGGCTCCAGGGATGTGTGTGCACAGAGAAAAGGCCAAGTGAGGACACAGTGAGAAGACAGCCACCTGCAAGCCAAGGGGCAAGGCCTCAGGAGAAACCAAGCCTGCTGGTACCTTGATCCTGGACTCTTAACCTCTAGAATTGTGAGAAATAAGCTTCTGTTGTGTTAGCCACTCAGTCTTTGGTATTTTGTTATGGCATCCCTAGCATGCAGATATATTACTGTGAACAGCAAAACCAGTATGGGAGGACACAGCTGGGCTGACATGACATTGTGGTCCCATTCTGAAAGATCAGTGACCCTAGGTGCTAAAAAGCTGCATATTGTACAACAAAGAGTAACATCAAAACAACATTCAGAAAAGTTGTATGTGCCCCTGGGACAAGGTGAGAGTGCTTAACTTGCTCTAACAACTTTTAACAAGCTTTAATGCAAAACACCGCAACCTTAACTGAGCCTTCTAATTAATGACTTGCTACCTTACGTGGTTCCAAGATCTTGCAAAACAAGCACATGGATCCCTTGACTGAGGTTTGGGAAGGGTGTGCAAACAGGGCCCCTGTCTCCCACCTTCTGACACTACCAACTGCAGCTCCCTGATGATGTCATCAAGGTCTCAGGCAGAGCCAGGCAGGGCATCCAAAAGAAGAGCTCACTCCCCCTCAGCCAAGCGACCCTCCCTGAGCCCTCAAGGTCCTGTGAGTTCTTGGCCCCAGTCTACTGCCTGACTCACTGCTTGGCAACTTCTCCTGCTTTCAGTGCCCTCAAGCACACCAATCTCTCCCCTACCTTGATACTGTTGGAAGGCAAGTCCCTCTGGGTGAACACTCCCCACTGCGCCTGCTCCCACCCCTAACACATCCTGCCATACATGTATGAACATGTGTTATATGAACATACTCTCTCCTCCCTAAGCACTGCCCCCCTTCACTCCTTCTCATCTTTTAGGCCTCAACCTAAATGTTAATTATCATCTCCTTAGAAAGGTCTTTGGTGACCCTTTGCCCCACTAGTTTCCTCTCCCAATCCCATTACTTTTTCAACCATACCGATTTATTTTCTTCATAGTGCTGCCTCCAAATTTAACTACCTTTATCAATCCATCTACCTATCTATCCCTCGGTCCATCTCTTCATCCTCTCTCCTGTCACTTTCTCGCTCTTTATTTTTGGTTGGGGGCGGGGTGGGCAATGATACTTAATACCAGATGAAAAGTTGAAAGAACAAAGCAACTTATTTGCTAGTGACTAGAAATCATTATTTTCTTCTAATATTTTTATTGTCACTAAAGTCTAGTTGTATCACAGGAAAGCTAAAAACTATTACCTTGTTATAAAATAATAAAAACAAAACAAGGGATTATTAAATCATGGGTTCTTAAATCTATAAGCACATTCTCTTGATCATGGTAGGTACTCCACAAATTTTTGTTTAAAAAAATGAACCTATGGTCTAAGAAATATCGATATTCCGAATTTAAAAAAATCAATCACCCTCACTATTAATAATTAATCTTCTATTAGGAAGAAACAAAACAAATCAGGCCTTAGACTTCCTTAAAGTCTCAAATTTTATACATACATTTTAGCTAACTTCTTTCCCCCAAGGGAAATTATAGATGAGAAAAACTTATCTATGTATCTCTGTCTCTCTCTTCCCCCTCCCTGTCTTCTTTACTGTCCAGTTTCTCCACTCAGGGTTTGGGTGCTGTCTGTTTTATTTACCATCCTCTCAGCACAGCACTGGAAACACGGTAGGTATTCGATCAACAGTCGTTAAATGAACGCAAGCTATGAGCACCTAGGAAGAAGAGCAGTTGACTTCCATTTAATCTCATCCTGTGCTTCAGAGGACGTGGTGGGAGGAGGATGGTGCAATGCCACCCACCCTCTTCCCACATGTGAGAGCAGCCAAAATAACCAGGTAACTAACACTAAATGTAAAATGGCAGAGATGTCCTGCTGCAGTCTTCCAACACCTGTCAGGTTGTCAGCTTTCATAATTTTGGTCTTAAGAACACATCACCAAAATGATCGCTGGAACCCGTTAAAACTTAAAATAAGTTTTAAAATAATGATCTTCCCACCTCTCTGTAGTTGTTCACAAGATGCTTCTCAAAGTGAATGTAGGTACCAGAGGATCTTACCGACAATCCTCTAAGATGGCTGGAGAATAGCTCATGATGGTCAGAATGTGCATTATTGCTTCCTGAAGAACTTAACTTTTTTGACTGTATATTATAATTAAAACAAACTTAGGTGATAAGGTAGAAACAGCTTTGAATTGGGGGTATAATGATGTAGATTCCAAGATAAGCCCGGGGATTGATAGGCCATGTGGCTCTGAGTTCATAACAACCTCTCTTTCTAGGGTGCAGAGTGCCAAGGCAGTCTGGACCAGGCCATTTCTAAGGCCTTAGAGTAACTATATTACTGAGAACTCTGTGTAATTCTTATAGGACCAAACCGCTGCCATTTGGCTCTCAAACTAACATTTTTCCACAGTTTCAAAAAGTGTCAGCTGAGCTCTCCTTAAATGCCGCACCATGCCGTCAGGTTATAATTGTCTCTAATTGGTGCTCATGTGAATTGCAACTTTCCTAACCACTAAAGACCTGAAAAAAAATTTCATTCCTCTCTAATAAGAAACATGTTAAAAGGCAGTTTTTTGAAAGGACCACAAGCAATAATCATTAAAATTCACTGTATTAACATTCCTCATAAGTAAAGACTCAAGCCTAAAGAATACACAAAAAAACACCACGGTATTTTACATTTTCTTAATTGCATCAATTTCAATAAGAATTGGAATGTGATGAAAGTTGGTCTTAATGGCTTCTTTTTTCATCATGGAGACAAATTAGGAAAACATTACCACTTTCCTTTCATCCGTCCATCCACACGTCCCATCCCACCCCATCCCTAAACATTCCCAATCATCTGCTGCCCTTCTCTTTGGTTAGTATTAGTTTATAGGTAGTAGCTATTTTTGTTGATGCCTTACTAGTTCCCTCCACCCACCCTCCCTCCCTCCCTGTCTCTCTTTCTTCCATTTGACCACATTCCCTGAGGGCAGATAATTTGGTTCTTATCTTTCTTTACATAGGGTGGGCGTTGGGGACGGGGAGAAGCTATCTTGCTCATATCTGGCACAATATACGTTTTCTGTATGTTTTTAAAATTATATATAAAACATGGAGGACATTCAGTGGATGATACTATGTGTACCTTCAACTTAAAAAAAAAAGGCTGGGCATGGTGGCGCATGCCAGCACTTTGGGAGGCCAAGGCAGGCAGATCACATGAGGCCAGGAGTTCGAGACCAGCCTGGCCAACATGGTGAAACTGAGTCTCTACTAAAAATACAAAAATTACCTGGGCGTGGTGGCATGTGCCTGTAATCCCAGCTATTTGAGAGGCTGAGGCATGAGAATCACTTGACTCTGGGAGGCAGAGGTTGTACTGAGCTGAGATAGTGCCATTGCACTCCAGCCTCGTTGACACAGCCAGACTCTTAAAAAAAAAAAAAAAAAAAAAAGCAAGCACCCACTACCTCACTACCTTCTGCTACAGCTTCTTGGGAGATACAAAAATAAATAAGGACCTCTCACTTTGATTCTCAAGGAACTCTTCTCCTAAGAGGAGATAAAGACCTGTTAGCATCACCTGAGGAGCTTATAGGGCAATTCCAGTGCTTGGGCTGCATGCTGCCATCTCTGTGCACGCTCCCTCACCCCAACCCCACGAGCTACAGATTCTGATTTGTTCTGGGGCCAGAGCACTGGTAACACTGCAAAGCTCCCCAAATGATTGTACTAGGTAGCCGGGGTTGAGAACAACCAAAATTTCTGAGAGAAACATCTCCTCTAGTTATTTAAAATTATTAGCAAAGTATATCTTTGGTCTTTCTTGAATTGTAGTCCTTGGATACATGCACAATCTCCATTAATTCACTGAAACATGCTAGACAACAAAGGTTATTCTCTTTTGTTTAGAAATCACCTGAAGACATTGCAACTATGACTATATTTAGTTCTTGATGTGAGTTGTATCTTTCATAAAAGTTCACTCTCCTTTATTTATTCTTAACATCATCTTTAAATTCTACCTTTCCATTGAATTGGAAGATTATATAGACAGCTGTTAACTGTGGGCTGGAAAACATTTGGGATTTCATATTCCCTGGACTTTCTCAGATATCCACTGAAGACCTTGAAAATATTTAATCATGAAATCTACATTAGAAATTCCCATAGGAAGCTTAAAGTTTGACCAGTAAATCATTAATAACCAACACTTACAAAAATCAATTTGAAACCTTTTCATGAATATTCTCAAACAAAACTCTAATTTGCTAAATTTTCTAATTTCACCTCAATAGGAATGAGTATAAGAACAAAAAATACGAGTTAATGAAACTATTAAAGTATTGGCAGCATTTAGTAGAATACTAATATTAATAATAGTATTATTATGTTATTGTTATTGGCTGAATTGTATATCCTCAGAATTCACACGTGGCAGCCCTAAACCCCAGTACTACAGAAAGTGACTGTATTTGGAGACAGAGCCTTTAAAGATGTGATGGAGTTAAACGGAGGCCATTAGGATACCCACAGGCAGAAGGGCGATATTAGACTTTCATCTCACACCATGTACAAAAATCCATTCGAAATAGATTTAAGACTTAAACATAAGACCTGAAACTGTAAACCCTACTAGAAGAAAATGGAGGGGAAGAGCTCCATCACGTTGGTCTGGGCAATAATTTTTTTAGATATGACCCTGAAAGCATGGTTGACAAAAGCAAAAATAGACAAACAACATTACATAAAATGAAAAAGCTTCTGCACCGCAAAGGAAACAATCAACAAAGGGAAGAGACAACCGACGGAATGGGAAAAATTTCATGTCTGCAAACCATACATCTGATAATGCATTAATATAAAAAACATATACGAAACTCAACTCAACTCAACTCAAAGGCAAGAAAACAACCCAATTTTTAAAATGGACAAAGGACCTGAACAGACATCTCTCAAAGGATGACATAGGAATGGCCAACAGGTATGTGAAAAACGCTCACTAAACATCAGGGAAATGCTAATTGAAACCACAGTGGGGTATCACCTCACACTTGTTAGAATGGCTATTATTGAAAAGATGAAAGATGAGCGTTGGAGAGGATGTGGAGAAAGGGGAACCCTTGCACACTGCTGGTGGGAATGTAAGTTGGTACAGCCATTCTGGAAAACAGCATGGAGGTTCCTCTAAAAGAACTGAAGTCAGCAGGTTGAAGAGATATCTGCACTCCCATGTTCACTGAGGCATTATTCACAATAGCAAGTAACGAACCTAAGTGTCCATCAACAGGTGGATGAATAAATAAAACGTGGTAACATATACACGATGAATACTATGCAGCCTTAAAACAGAAAGAAATCCTCCATGTTGCTGGAAATGACAACATGGAGGAACCTGGAGGACAGTACATTAAATAAAATGAGCCAGGCACAGAAAGACAAATACTGTGGGATCTCACTTATATATGAAATCTTAAAAAGCTGAACTCACAGAAGCAGAGAACAGAAAGGTGGCTACGGGGCTGGAAGTTGGGGAGACCCTGGGTCAAAGGGTACAAAATTTCAGTTAGAGATCTATCTATGATACAGTGACTGTACAACACAGTGATTGTACAGCACAGTGACTATAGTTGCTAACAATGTATTGTATTCTTGAAAATCATTAGGAGTAGATTTTTAGGGCTCTTATCACAAAAACTAAGGATGTGAGGTAACTTATGTTAATTAGGTTGTTTAGCCATTCCACAATGGATATACATTTCAAAACATTGTGGACTATGTGAAAAATAGATACAATTTTCATCAACTAAAATAATTAATTTTTACAAATAAGGCCATTAGAGTGATCCTTAATCCAATCTGATTAGTATCCTTATAAGAGATGGAAATTTGGATGCAAAAAGGGACACTAAGGACACATGCACAGAGGAAAGAGCATGGGAGAACACGGGGGAAAGGCCATCTGCAAGCCAAGGAGAGCAGCCTCAGGAGAAGCCAAACCCGTCAGCACCTTGATCTTGAACTTCCTGCCTCTGGAGATGTGAGAAAATACATTTGTGTGTTTAAACTACCCAGACTGTAATATTTAGTTATGACGGTCCTAGCAAACTAATATAATGATTAATCAAATTAATACAAATATCACTATTATATCCTACCAATACAACACGAAAGGCAAAACAATGTAACAATAAAGTACATACACTGTGAAATGAAACTGACTGGGTTCCATCCAATCTCAGCCTTACCCTTTATTAGCTATGGGACCTATGTCAGCCTCCCAGCCATGTGCACACACATGTACATACACACACACACACACACACACACACACACACAGAGGTCACTTACAATGCTGCTGGTATATATGCTATGACTCACTTAAATTCTTTGCCCCCAACTTCCCCTAACCTAACAGAGTGGTCTTAAAACCCAGATTTTTACTTAGGATTGTCTTGGCTATACGGGCTCTTTGTGGTTCCATATGAAATTTAAAGTAATTTTTCTAATTATGTGAAGAAAGTCAATGGTAGCTTGATTGGAGCAGCATTAAATCTATAAATTACTTTGGGTAGTACAGCCATTTTCATTATATTGATTCTTCCTATCCATGAGCATGGAATGTTTTTCCGTTTGTTTGTGTCCTTTATTTCCTTGAGCATTGGTTTGTAGTTCTCCTTGAAGAGGTCCTTCACATCCCTTGTAAGTTGTATTCCTAGATATTTTATTCTCTTTGTAGCAACTGTGAATGGGAGCTCACTCATGATTTGGCTATTATTGGTGTATAGGAATGCTTGTGATTTTTGCACATTGAATTTTGTATCCTGAGACTTGGCTGAAGTTGCTTAACAGCTTAAGAAGCTTTTGAGCTGAGACGATGGGGTTTTCTGGATGTAGGATCATGTCATCTGAAAACAGAGATGATTTGACTTCATCTCTATTTGAATGCCCTTTATTTCTTTCTCTTGCCTGACTGCCCTAGGCAGAATTTACAGTACTATGTTGAATAGGAGTGGTGAGAGAGGGTATCCTTGTCTTGTGCTGGTTTTCAAAGGGAAGGCTTCCAGCTTTTGCCCTTTAAATATGATATTGACTGTGGGTTTGTCATATATGGCTCTTATTATTTGGAGGTGTGTTTCTTCAATACTCAGTTTATTGAGAGTTGTTAACATGAAGGGATGTTGAACTTTATTGAAAGCCTTTTCTGCATCTATTGAGATAATCATGTGTTTTTTGTCGTTGGTTCTGTTTATGTGATGAATTATGTTTATTGATTCCTGTATGTTGAAACAGCCTTGCATCTGGGATTAAGTCAACTTGATCATGATGAATAAGCTTTTGATGTGCTGCTGGATACATACATTTCAGAACTTGTTATTGGTCTATTCAGGGATTCGACTTCTTCCTGATTTAGTCTTGGGAGGGTGTATGTGTCCAGGAATTTA
Source organism: Papio anubis (assembly GCF_008728515.1). Classification (NCBI taxonomy): domain Eukaryota; kingdom Metazoa; phylum Chordata; class Mammalia; order Primates; family Cercopithecidae; genus Papio; species Papio anubis. The sequence continues at coordinate 110,732,996 of NC_044985.1, read as the reverse complement.
TCCATTTCTTCTAGATTCTCTAGTTTATTTGTGTGGAAGTGTTTCTAGTATTCTCTGATAGTAGTTTGTATATCTGTGGGATCAGTGGTGGTATCCCCTTTATCATTTTTTATTGTGTCTATTTGATTCTTCTCTCTTTTCTTCTTTATTAGTCTGGCTAATGGTCCATTTTGTTAATCTTTTCAAAAAACCAGCTTCTAAATTCATTAATTTTTTGAAGGGTTTTCATGTCTCTATCTCCTTCAGTTCTGCTCTGATCTGTTATTTCTTGTCTTCTGACTTCAAACTATACTACAAGGCTACAGTAACCAAAACAGCATGGTACTGATACCAAAACAGATATATAGACAAATGGAACAGAACAGAGGACTCAGAAATAACGTCACACATCTACAACCATCTGAGCTTTGACAAACCTGACAAAAACAAGCAATGGGGAAAGGATTCCCTATTCAATAAATGATGTTGAGAAAACTGGCCAGTCATATGCAGAAAACTGAAACTGGTCCCCTTCCTTACATCTTACACACAAATTAACTCAAGATGGATTAAAGACTTAAATGTAAGACCTAAAACCATAACAACCCTAGAAGAAAATCTAGGCAATACTCTTCAGGACATAGGCATGGGCAAAGACTTCATGACTAAAACACCAAAAGCAATGGCAACAAAAGACACAATTGACAAATGGGATCTAATTAAACTAAAGACCTTCTGCACAGCAAAAGAAACTATCATCAGAGTGAACAGGCAACCTACAGAATGGGAAAACATTTTTGCAATCTATCCATCTGACAAAGGGCTATCCAGAGTCTATGAGGCACTTAAACAAATTTACAAGAAAAAACAACCCCATCGAAAAGTGGGCGAAGGACATGAATAGACACTTCTCAAAAGAAGACATTTATGCAGCCAACAAACATATGAATAAAAACTTATCATCACCGGTCATTAGAGAAATGCAAATCAAAACCACAATGAGATACCGTCTCATGCCAGTTAGAATGGTGATCATCAAAATGTCAGGAAAAAACAGATGCTGGAGAGGATGTGGAGAAATAGGAACATTTTTACACTGTTGGTGGGAGTGTAAGTTAGTTCAACCATTGTGGAAGATAGTGTGGCGATTCCCCTAGGATCTAGAACCAGAAATACCATTTGACTCAGCAATCCCATTACTGGGTATATACCCAAAGGATTATAAATCATTCTACTGTAAAGACACATGCAAACGTATGTTTACCGGGGCACTACTCACAATAGCAAAGACTTGGAACCAACCCAAATGCCCATCAATGATAGACTGGATAGAGAAAATGTGGCACATACACACCATGGAATACTATATAGCCATAAAAAAGGATGAGTTCACATCTGTTGCAGGGACATGGATGAAGCTGGAAACCATCATTTTCAGCAAATTAACATGGGAACAGAAAACCAAACACCACATGTTCTCACTCACAAGTGGGAGTTGAACAATGAGAACACATGAACATAGGGAGGGGAACATCAAACACTGGGGCCTGTCAGGGGGTGGGAGGTTAAGGGAGGGATAGCATTAGGAGAAATACCTAATGTAGGTGACAGGTTGATGGGTACAGCAAACCACCATGGCACATGTATACCTATGTAACAAACCTGCACATTCTGCACATGTATCCCAGAAGTTTAGTAACAATAATTTTTAAAAACCAGATTTGATCTTGTTTCCACTGTCCTCAGGATTAAACACAAAACCTTTAAACATATCATACTGAGCCCTTCACAACTTGATTCCTACTTATCTTTGCACTCTGATAAATTGCAATCCTGCCCCACAAATCTCCCCATGAATAATGCATTGCAGCCACAACCAACTTAATTCCTCCAATAGACTATAAGACTGTATCTCCCTATTCCTGGGCTTTTATCTGTTTTCTTTGCTCCCCTCACTCCTCTATGAAAATCCTTTACTAGGGTCTCATTACATTCAAGGGGAAACCAAAATCCAAGATAGGCCATGGCCAGGACCTCACTAACTCAAATTTGCCATCAATACCCAGATTGTCCAAAACTTAGACTTCAGACATTGATTTACACAACAAAGAATGTTCACTACCTAATTATTCTGTCAATCTTTAAGCCAAATAAGGTGACAGACTATATTATAATATCACTACAGCCACTCAGAAGGAAAATCCATGAATTCTGAGTTTAGAATGAATGATATCCCATTTGTATACCTCTCTTTTCTGTTTGTTGTAGGTATAATTTTCATTGGTTTTTTTTTTGTGTTTTTTTTGTTTTTTTGTTTTTTTTTTTAGTGTTAAGTAGCTGTCTACTTGTGTAACTGCAAACAGCAGAGAAAGACATGCTTTTCAGAAAACACAAGTCTTGGCATTTTTAAGGAGAGTGCTCCTGCGGTCTCATTATTCTGCCAGTTAATTGACAGGAAAGAATGTCCTAATTGCTTATTAACTCTGACAGTGTCCCCCTAGCCTGGTGGCAAGGTCTAAGAGATACAGAGTGCACAGCAATTGTACAACTGCTGCTCCTCCAGGGGCACAGAGCCTCAGGTTTAAGCAGCTACCAAACAGCAGATGTTTTTATTTTGGTTTTAAAAACGACTATCTACAATAGAGTAGAATTTGGTGATAGGTTATCTTCTCCTCAGAGTAATAAGATGAACCACGCTGCTGATTAAGTATTATTTTCTTGGGCCAAAACGTCCTTCACAGCCATTGCATATGGAAGTCATCCTTGGTTAGATTGAATCTGCCAAAATGACAACTGATTTAAGAGGCACTCAGTGCTCTTTCACTTCCACCCACCCCTGTTGCAACCACCGGCAAGACTATACTGAGCAAAGGCATAAGAGAAACAAGCCATCAACACAGGCCAATGGCCTGTCAACAATGGCCACTTGGATCCCTTCCTCAGAGCACACAGGGAAATCCAGAAGTCCACTGCACAGGTGCGCCTATAGACCAAGAAGCACTGTTTATGTGCTTCTGTAATATATAAAACTTTAACATAACAATGAGCAACTAATGAAGGCTGCCAATGGGGGAGGAAATGGGGCATAACCTGACAAATGTCACAATCTCAAAGTTAAACTCAAAATAGGCCTTACTGGGCCTGCGTTACGTAAGTCAGGGACTTATTTCCCTCCTCTCCAAAAAGCATGCTCTAGACAATAGTAAATTACTTGAGGTTTAAAATTTATTTTTGTCATAGCACAGTGTGCCAAAAGAAGGCCCTTAGTAACCTAACCCCCAGAGACCCAGCTTATTTAAAGACATAATGAAGAGAGTAGGTGCTGTATATCGATGTCACTTTTAGAGTACACTTATTAAACACTATCTCCTGTAAAGTCCATATGCTGGCTACATTTTATTTTAGCATCACACTAGTCAGAAGCAAGTGGTTCCCTTTTAGACTCACTGAGCTGAAAATTAAAAACTACTGGGCTTTGGGTTGTTCTGGTTTGATCTGTAAAGAATCCCGAATGCAATGATTCAAGAGTCAACTCAGAGGGCGGAGCAAGATGGCCGAATAGGAACAGCTCCAGTCTCCAACTCCCAGCGCCAGCGACACAGAAGACCGGTGATTTCTGCATTTTCAACTGAGGTACTGGGTTCATCTCACTGGGGAGTGCCGGACGATCGGTGCTGGTCAGCTGCTGCAGCCCGACCAGCGAGAGCTGAAGCAGGGCGAGGCATCGCCTCACCTGGGAAGCGCAAGGGGGAAGGGAATCCCTTTTCCTAGCCAGGGGAACTGAGACACACAACACCTGGAAAATCGGGTAACTCCCACCCCAATATTGTGCTTTAAGCAAACAGGCACACCAGGAGATCATATCCCACACCTGGCCGGGAGGGTCCCACGCCCACGGAGCCTCCCTCATTGCTAGCACAGCAGTCTGTGATCTACCGGCAAGGCAGCAGCCAGGCTGGGGGAGGGGCGCCCGCCATTGCTGAGGCTTAAGTAGGTAAACAAAGCTGCTGGGAAGCTCCAACTGGGTGGAGCTCACAGCAGCTCAAGGAAACCTGCCTGTCTCTGTAGACTCCACCTCTGGGGACAGGGCACAGCTACACAACAACAACAACAACAACAAAGCAGCAGAAAACTCTGCAGACGCAAACGACTCTGTCTGACAGCTTTGAAGAGAGCAGTGGATCTCCCAACACGGAGGCTGAGATCTGAGAACGGACAGACTGCCTGCTCAAGTGGGTCCCTGACCCCTGAGTAGCCTAACTGGGAGACATCCCCCACTAGGGGCAGTCTGACACCCCACACCTCACAGGGTGGAGTATACCCCTGAGAGGAAGCTTCCAAAGCAAGAATCAGACAGGTACACTCGCTGTTCAGAAATATTCTATCTTCTGCAGCCTCTGCTGCTGATACCCAGGCAAACAGGGTCTGGAGTGGACCTCAAGCAATCTCCAACAGACCTACAGCTGAGGGTCCTGACTGTTAGAAGGAAAACTATCAAACAGGAAGGACACCTACACCAAAACCCCATCAGTACATCACCATCATCAAAGACCAGAGGCAGATAAAACCACAAAGATGGGGAAAAAGCAGGGAAATTCTGCTGGAAATTCAAAAAATAAGAGCACATCTCCCCCGGCAAAGGAGCGCAGCTCATCGCCAGCAACGGATCAAAGCTGGACGGAAAATGACTTTGACGAGATGAGAGAAGAAGGCTTCAGTCCATCAAATTTCTCAGAGCTAAAGGAGGAATTACGTACCCAGCGCAAAGAAACTAAAAATCTTGAAAAAAAAGTGGAAGAATTGACGGCTAGACTAATTAATGCAGAGAAGGTCATAAACGAAATGAAAGAGATGAAAACCATGACACGAGAAATACGTGACAAATGCACAAGCTTCAGTAACCGACTCGATCAACTGGAAGAAAGAGTATCAGCGATTGAGGATCAAATGAATGAAATGAAGCGAGAAGAGAAACCAAAAGAAAAAAGAAGAAAAAGAAATGAACAAAGCCTGCAAGAAGTATGGGATTATGTAAAAAGACCAAATCTCCGTCTGATTGGGGTGCCTGAAAGTGAGGGGGAAAATGGAACCAAGTTGGAAAACACTCTTCAGGATATCATCCAGGAGAACTTCCCCAACCTAGTAGGGCAGGCCAACATTCAAATCCAGGAAATACAGAGAACGCCACAAAGATACTCCTCGAGAAGAGCAACTCCAAGACACATAATTGCCAGATTCACCAAAGTTGAAATGAAGGAAAAAATCTTAAGGGCAGCCAGAGAGAAAGGTCGGGTTACCCACAAAGGGAAGCCCATCAGACTCACAGCAGATCTCTCGGCAGAAACTCTCCAAGCCAGAAGAGAGTGGGGGCCAATATTCAACATTCTTAAAGAAAAGAATTTTAAACCCAGAATTTCATATCCAGCCAAACTAAGTTTCATAAGTGAAGGAGAAATAAAATCCTTTACAGATAAGCAAATGCTTAGAGATTTTGTCACCACTAGGCCTGCCTTACAAGAGACCCTGAAGGAAGCACTCAACATGGAAAGGAACAACCGGTACCAGCCATTGCAAAAACATGCCAAAATGTAAAGACCATCGAGGCTAGGAAGAAACTGCATCAACTAACGAGCAAAATAACCAGTTAATATCATAATGGCAGGATCAAGTTCACACATAACAATCTTAACCTTAAATGTAAATGGACTAAATGCTCCAATGAAAAGACACAGACTGGCAAACTGGATAAAGAGTCAAGACCCATCAGTCTGCTGTATTCAGGAGACCCATCTCACACGCAGAGACATACATAGGCTCAAAATAAAGGGATGGAGGAAGATTTACCAAGCAAATGGAGAACAAAAAAAAGCAGGGGTTGCAATCCTAGTCTCTGATAAAACAGACTTTAAACCATCAAAGATCAAAAGAGACAAAGAAGGCCATTACATAATGGTCAAGGGATCAATTCAACAGGAAGAGCTAACTATCCTAAATATATATGCACCCAATACAGGAGCACCCAGATTCATAAAGCAAGTCCTTAGAGACTTACAAAGAGACTTAGACTCCCATACAATAATAATGGGAGACTTCAACACTCCACTGTCAACATTAGACAGATCAACGAGACAGAAAGTTAACAAGGATATCCAGGAATTGAACTCATCTCTGCAGCAAGCAGACCTAATAGACATCTATAGAACTCTCCACCCCAAATCAACAGAATATACATTCTTCTCAGCACCACATCGTACTTACTCCAAAATTGACCATATAATTGGAAGTAAAGCACTCCTCAGCAAATGTACAAGAACAGAAATTATAACAAACTGTCTCTCAGACCACAGTGCAATCAAACTAGAACTCAGGACTAAGAAACTCAATCAAAACCGCTCAACTACATGGAAACTGAACAACCTGCTCCTGAATGACTACTGGGTACATAACGAAATGAAGGCAGAAATAAAGATGTTCTTTGAAACCAATGAGAACAAAGATACAACATACCAGAATCTCTGGGACACATTTAAAGCAGTGTGTAGAGGGAAATTTATAGCACTAAATGCCCACAAGAGAAAGCAGGAAAGATCAAAAATTGACACTCTAACATCGCAATTAAAAGAACTAGAGAAGCAAGAGCAAACACATTCCAAAGCTAGCAGAAGGCAAGAAATAACTAAGATCAGAGCAGAACTGAAGGAGATAGAGACACAAAAAACCCTCCAAAAAATCAATGAATCCAGGAGTTGGTTTTTTGAAAAGATCAACAAAATTGACAGACGAATAAAAACAAAATTGACAGACTAATAAAGAAGAAAAGAGAGAACAATCAAATAGATGCAATAAAAAATGATAAAGGGGATATCACCACCGACCCCACAGAAATACAAACTACCATCAGAGAATACTATAAACACCTCTACGCAAATAAACTAGAAAACCTAGAAGAAATGGATAATTTCCTGGACACTTACACTCTTCCAAGACTAAACCAGGAAGAAGTTGATTCCCTGACTAGACCAATAGCAGGCTCTGAAATTGAGGCAATAATTAATAGCCTACCAATCAAAAAAGTCCAAGACCAGATGGATTCACAGCTGAATTCTACCAGAGGTACAAGGAGGAACTGGTACCATTCCTTCTGAAACTATTCCAATCAATAGAAAAAGAGGGAATCCTCCCTAACTCATTTTATGAGGCCAACATCATCCTGATAGCAAAGCCTGGCAGAGACACAACAAAAAAAGAGAATTTTAGACCAATATCCCTGATGAACATCAATGCAAAAATCCTCAATAAAATACTGGCAAACCGGATTCAGCAGCACATCAAAAAGCTTATCCACTATGATCAAGTGGGCTTCATCCCTGGGATGCAAGGCTGGTTCAACATTCGCAAATCAATAAACGTAATCCAGCATATAAACAGAACCAAAGACAAGAACCACATGATTATCTCAATAGATGCAGAAAAGGCTTTTGACAAAATTCAACAGCCCTTCATGCTAAAAACGCTCAATAAATTCGGTATTGATGGAACGTACCTCAAAATAATAAGAGCTATTTATGACAAACCCACAGCCAGTATCATACTGAAAGGGCAAAAACTGGAAAAATTCCCTTTGAAAACTGGCACAAGACAGGGATGCCCTCTCTCACCACTCCTATTCAACATAGTGTTGGAAGTTCTGGCTAGGGCAATCAGGCAAGAGAAAGAAATAAAGGGTATTCAATTAGGAAAAGAAGAAGTCAAATTGTCCCTGTTTGCAGATGACATGATTGTATATTTAGAAAACCCTATTGTCTCAGCCCAAAATCTCCTTCAGCTGATAAGCAACTTCAGCAAAGTCTCAGGATACAAAATTAATGTGCAAAAATCACAAGCATTCTTATATATCAGTAACAGACAAACAGAGAGCCAAATCATGAATGAACTTCCATTCACAATTGCTTCAAAGAGAATAAAATACCTAGGAATCCAACTTACAAGGGATGTAAAGGGCCTCTTCAAGGAGAACTACAAACCACTGCTCAGTGAAATAAAAGAGGACACAAACAAATGGAAGAACATACCATGCTCATGGATAGGAAGAATCAATATCGTGAAAATGGCCATACTGCCCAAGGTAATTTATAGATTCAATGCCATCCCCATCAAGCTACCAATGAGTTTCTTCACAGAATTGGAAAAAACTGCTTTAAAGTTCATATGGAACCAAAAAAGACCCCGCATTGCCAAGACAATCCTAGGTCAAAAGAACAAAGCTGGAGGCATCACGCTACCTGACTTCCAACTATACTACAAGGCTACAGTAACTAAAACAGCATGGTACTGGTACCAAAACAGAGATATAGACTAATGGAACAGAACAGAGTCCTCAGAAATAATACCACACATCTACAGCCATCTGATCTTTGACAAACCTGAGAAAAACAAGAAATGGGGAAAGGATTCCCTATTTAATAAATGGTGCTGGGAAAATTGGCTAGCCATAAGTAGAAAGCTGAAACTGGATCCTTTCCTTACTCCTTATACGAAAATTAATTCAAGATGGATTAGAGACTTAAATGTTAGACCTAATACCATAAAAATCCTAGAGGAAAACCTAGGTAGTACCATTCAGGACATAGGCATGGGCAAAGACTTCATGTCTAAAACACCAAAAGCAACGGCAGCAAAAGCTAAAATTGACAAATGGGATCTAATTAAACTAAAGAGCTTCTGCACAGCAAAAGAAACTACCATCAGAGTGAACAGGCAACCTACAGAATGGGAGAAAATTTTTGCAATCTACTCATCTGACAAAGGGCTAATATCCAGAACCTACAAAGAACTCAAACAAATTTACAAGAAAAAAACAAACAACCCCATCAAAAAGTGGGCAAAGGATATGAACAGACATTTCTCAAAAGAAGACATTCATACAGCCAACAGACATATGAAAAAATGCTCATCATCACTGGCCATCAGAGAAATGCAAATCAAAACCACAATGAGATACCATCTCACACCAGTTAGAATGGCGATCATTAAAAAGTCAGGAAACAACAGGTGCTGGAGAGGATGTGGAGAAATAGGAACACTTTTACACTGTTGGTGGGATTGTAAACTAGTTCAACCATTATGGAAAACAGTATGGCGATTCCTCAAGGATCTAGAACTAGATGTACCATATGACCCAGCCATCCCATTACTGGGGATATACCCAAAGGATTATAAATTATGCTGCTATAAAGACACATGCACACGTATGTTTATTGCAGCACTATTCACAATAGCAAAGACTTGGAATCAACCCAAATGTCCATCAGTGACAGATTGGATTAAGAAAATGTGGCACATATACACCATGGAATACTATGCAGCCATAAAAAAGGATGAGTTTGCGTCCTTTGTAGGGACATGGATGCAGCTGGAAACCATCATTCTTAGCAAACTATCACAAGAACAGAAAACCAAACACCGTATGTTCTCACTCATAGGTGGGAACTGAACAACGAGATCACTTGGACTCAGGAAGGGGAACATCACACACCGGGGCCTATCATGGGGAGGGGGGAGGGGGGAGGGATTGCATTGGGAGTTATACCTGATGTAAATGACGAGTTGATGGGTGCAGCAGACTAACATGGCACAAGTATACATATGTAACAAACCTGCATAACATGCAGGTT